>NC_056747.1:1164476174-1164478674 GCF_019279795.1 Protopterus annectens | reverse complement strand
ATGTATTTGCTTTAACAGGGTATTGGCTTGCATGGAGCTTAGACATGACATCATTGGTTTAAACATTATTGGGTCTTATTCATTACATACAGCTTTCTATAGGCTTTTCAACAAAAGTTAGTATACCATTGGTTGTTTTATTCTGTTTAAGTAGTAATTGTTTAGTTAATGAGAATGACATCATGACTAATTTAAATTATTTCTGTGAGCACTCTATTTATACTGAATGTAGTAAACAAGTAGTATGAGTTCTGAAGAAGTTCCTGACAGCATTAAAGGAATGAAAGCGCTAAACGACAGTCTGGTCTCGGTGTTTTATTTTTATGTTAGTAGTTTTTAATAGTTTTTATTGGAGCAAAAAGTTTTTATTTATAATGTACAATAATTACTTTGGTTGCTTTTAGTTTTTCGGTTTTCTTTTTGATAAGTTACAAAATACCGTCCGAAAATGGAGGAGATGCCGATGACTGGTCCAGGCTCGAGTAGCCAAATTTCTCACGAAAACCATAGGATGCCACAGGAATTTAATGCCTTAATTAATGAGTACAATGATACTATGCAGAGAGCGAGAAGCATCTTAGGGAGATGCCAAACACTGCATAATAACATGAGAGGGTTCTCTCCAAGCCTTTTTTCAGGAAGAAGTAACACAGATTTGCAACGCCCTGAAGAGGGAAGCAACACAGGAAATTTAACAGGTAATGAACGCACAGACACCCCAGTACTACAACCAACCAATACATCGGTAGATGATGCTATATTAATACAAGTAGCACAAGCTGCTAGCGAAAATGAGAGAAGAGCACGGCGTATACAGGACATTTCCGATGAAGAAACACCTTCAACGCCAGCAGGAATTAGAGCTACTAATGTACCAATTCACAATGATGAAGTACAACCAACGCCAGCAATAATAAGAGACACAAATGTACCAACTTCCGTAAATCAAACACATGGCAGTAATGACATTCTTGGTCACGGTCAAGCAACTGCCCAGCAGCACATAACCCCAAATGGAAACTTTATTCTACAGTTTCTCAGATCCAACGAGGCCAACAACCCCTTTTTACAAAATAATAGTGCACAAGCACATCAGGTACAAGAGGAAAATATACAGCAGGTAAACCGCAATAATTTACATTGTAAGAATCTTACATTTGATCCTGAACGTCTGTTGGTACTATACAAAAATGTGGAATATGACAATTTGTTTTTATTATCATACGTCCATTACAATATCGTTCCACAAGGTCTGCGGGCTTATAAATTTCCAACAGGCACTACAAGAAATTCTCAGCTATTTGCAGATCTAGTTAAGATTTACAATGACACAGGGATAGTGGCTCTCAAAAGACTGATACTGCATAACCAAGGCAGGTTAACAAGCATTAAAAGGGACATTGAACAGTTACATTTGAACATTCTTAATCACCCGGATTGTGAAACTTTTAGGCATTTACTGGATAGTGTGTCTCCTAAAATAATGAGGCATGTAGCCACGTTGATACATAGGAAGAGACAAAAGCTACAAAGAGATCTGCAACAGTATCAAAACCACTCTGCATATAGACTTAATTATGAAAGATTTCCTCGCACAGGGACATATGTGAACCAACAGGCTCAACAGGTGCAGAGACAAGCTACACCACCACCACCACCCCCTCCACCAGGACACCACAGAGGTCAACATTCTACAATTAATGATCAACTACCACCCCCTCTGATGTTGCTGAATCCCCAGCATATAGCTGTGAATAATGTACACTCCCCGCCCACAGGATTAAGACCTCAGAATTTCTCACCTAACCTGAATGCGGATAATATGCAAGAGTCTTTTTTATTACCACAGCCACTGGTCAACCCAGACATAGTGGCAACAACACCAGCAGGTGTGAGAGGTGGGGGGAGAGGCAGGAGAGGGGGTTGGAGAGGGAACCAGAACAGATTCAACTTCGGGGTACGGACAATGATGACAAGGAGCACGACGAGAACAGCTTACTAAGGACAAGGGAACACTTTCTTTCAAATGCAGTTTATAACCTAACTAACAAAAATTTGTCAGAAGAACAAATGCAGCTTCTTAATAGAGGATTTACGTTCATTCCAACACAAAGAGCAAAAATCACAGACACACTGTTGGAATTAAGGCTTTATTTACGGAAACTGAATCTAAAAATATTTTTTGATAACAGACAGGAAAATATGCCTGCAACAAACACCACAAGTTTAGATGATACCATGAACAGTACTAGTAGTCTACAAACATGAACGCTTAGACATGCCAGCCTATTTAACCCAATAATGAACACTACACTTGCCACCTTTCAGAATGTATGTGAGTTTGAGCTAAGGCATTTATTAAGTCAACCTAGCAACAATAAATGGTATAACATCACAGCAGCTGAGCAACAGGCCCTTAAGGAATTGTGTCAAGACAAAAATGTGAGACTAATGAAAGCTGATAAAGGGACAGGTTTAGTTCTAATGGACACAACGGAGT